>NC_035790.1:150272-179115 GCF_001653235.2 Pochonia chlamydosporia 170
GGGAAGTATGAGGAGGCCGAGCAGATGCATCGGCAGACACTCGAGCTTCGTCAGAAGGCGCTAGGCAAAGACCATCCGGACACACTTGGTAGCATGGACAACCTCGCAGATGTGCTTGATAATCTGGGGAAGTATGAGGAGGCCGAGCAGATGCATCGGCAGACACTTGAGCTTGAGGAGAAGGTGCTGGGCAAAGACCATCCGTCTACGCGAAGAAGTCGGAGGAATTTTGAAAACTGCTTGAGGACGAAGACATCTCCTTAAGGGCGGCTTTGCAACCATGGTCCGTGCACGGCCCGCTTTTTTGCTTGGGAGTACAGTACTTTGCAAACGACTCGTCTGCTAAGAACTGACCGCGTCTTCCCCTACCTACTGCTTTTGGTGTGTTTTTTGGAGGCATCTTGTAATTACATCCGTGCCGTGCTTGTACGATGCCTCAACCGAAATCTTCTAGTACCGATGTGGCATTCCTTCTGAATTCTAGCCAACCTGAGGACCTCGATGACGCCGTAACACTTGAGCAAAACTCCGACTGCGCCAAGGCTGCGGGCGGCATTCAAACGGCGGTATTTGTAGTGGAGAGAGAGCCAACTCGCGATGTTAATGGCGGCGACTGTTCACAAGGTTGGGAATTTGGAGCTAGCAGCACACAAATAGTTGGCTTATGAATCAGAATGCGAGCTAGATAGTGAATCCGACGATGACGATGATCTATACCTGCCGCACTTCTCGCCGTTTGAGCCTAAGTGGCAACCTAAGACGGTTTTCAAGGGACACAAAGGTCCCACAAGTGATCCTGTGCCGCCATCGCCGCCGCTGCTGGCCGCCCAATATTCCCTAGCTCAGCATCAAATAGCCTGGTCTCCAGATATCGGTAACCTAAAGGTGTCGCGACTGGTGATAGAAAAAGCTCATAGGCGTGAATTATGCATCGAAGATCACGACCGACTCGTCACACCGCATTGTACCGTAAAGAATTTAGGTACTTGACCTCCGCGGCACCTCATGTCACGGGCAGTGTCAAAGGGGAGATAGTCCTCTTTGAAAGCCTCGAGAGTGCTACAGCCGACTCCTACATGTGAGGCCAGATCCATGCCGCCACACCCACCGCGCCATCTGCACTAGCTTGGCTGAAAGACATTCCTCGCGGAGTCGGTGGGCATGTCTCGCGTCTGGATGACAACTCTGGTGTGTCCCAATCTGATCCGTGATTTTTCTACCAGGGCGAGCTGCGCTAGGAGTCGCTGAAGATTGTGACACACCACAAGGAGATGGACAGCAGTGCACTCTCCAGGGGTACCCTATAAAATACTACGTGACACCTTGCACTTGAGAGCGGTGGTGCAAGGCGTACAATCAGCCGAGGCTGCGAGTCTCCGGTCAACCCACTCAGTGAACAATAAAGCATCTATAGTCATACATTCATTGTATCATCTAAGTCTTGGTAGCATCAAGTGGAGTTACGTGGCCCCGTGGCCATTTTTATACGGATTCTGAGTGAGAACCTGCAAACTCCTAAGCCTCTGGTCCCTCATCTTCATCTTGATACCCTCCGGGGGGGATGTGTATGTCAGACGATTGCGGTCGAACGGGGCATCCAGCATCAACCCCTGCAGCGTTTTCACACGCGAGACGGCCACATAACTCAAACCTGTCTGAAAGTCACGGCAGGATAGATCTGTCACGATCCTGTCTTCCGTAATGCTCTGCGACTTATGAACCGTAATGGCGTAGCATACGATCAGGGGAATCTGATGCGATTGCAGAGCGTGGCCCCAACGAGGAAGTCCCTGTTTACTGGCAGAATCGGGACAATCTTCCTACCATCCGCGGTGGTCAGGAACGCCGGTCCAGAGTATTTGTCAAACTCCATCATGATTACACATGGTTGGTCTCGGATGGGGTCAGTCTCAGGTGCCCAGCCAATGTCGTACACTGTGCCACGAGCGCCGTTGCAGAGACCAACTTGTTGCCAGAGGTTGCACGTCAGCATCAGACGTGCACCAATGCATACAGGGACCTGTTTCGCAAGGTTGCCGGCCTTGTCGTCCGGGGCAGTAGCCGCGCCGGGGCAGTAGCCGCGCCGGGGCCAACGTTTGCAGCGATGACCTGGATGACTGGTCGGCTGAGGCGGTCAAGGTGGTAGTGATTATATTCGTTCACCCGGTCTTTCGTGGCGTATACCCGTAAGGCGTCGGCAAACCTGGCGACATCTTGATCGTCTAGCTTTGCCTGCACGCGGCCAGAGAGAAGTTTCCAGGACTCGTGGGATAGCTGGAGCAGCCGAAGCTCCCCGAGAGCCTTGCGAAAGGCCGCCTGATCATCGCCGCACTGTCGCTGAACAACGCTCAGAAAGACAGTCTTATCGAAGCGCATATACGCGTTCCTGCCCTTGATCTCCACTCCCTGCACTTCTTTGTCGTAATAAAGCGGCTTCTGTAGAACAGGAGGAAGCTGAAAGAAGTCGACCACCAAAAGGATATTGAGTCCGCCAAAGAACTCCTCGTTCCTATGCGGAAATGCCTCCCGGAGACGGTCGTCGATCCAGGATAGTTGGCACAGTCCCAGCATGCTTTTCTCGTCAATGATCAGGTACTGAATATCCTTCAGCTTCTTCTGGAGCTGGGCCTTGTCGATGGCGGAGAGCGGTCTGAAGTCCTTGTTGATCGGGAGGTGAAGCAGCGAGTGCAAAGTGGTGCCTGATATCTGATTTCCTGCAACGCCCGTCGGTGCGGCACGCCAGACAGGTGTCCCTCCCCCGCCTGTCGCGGCCTGAAGGTGTGCCGAGAGCAGGTTGATCAGATATGACTTACCCGTGCCACCACCACCATCCACATGGAGTAACAGCTGGGAACGGTCTTGGGTCAGAAAGTGGTCCATCACCGTGTCATACACGAGGCGCTGCTCCGGATTCAGGGAATCGCGAGCTTCTAAGGGCTGATGCTCCACATCCAGGGGAAAGGAGCTTTGCGCCTTACGTCGCTTCCAGTAGTTACCGCGGAGAATATCTTCGTTGTCGTAACGTCCGACGTGGGGAGTCCAGTCATAATTCACGTCGATATCTCGGCGGCCAAGCACGTCGATGTCTTCTTCCTCCAGCGGCCGGTCTGGCAGCATGCGGGCAAGTTCATGCCAGTCCTCCTCTGCGATGGGCTCGTCATGCACCTCCTGCTCAAACTCATCGTCCTCCGCCTGGAGCTCGCTTGTTCCCACCTCCCCGTAATGGTCGTCCTCATGGAAATGGTGCCGCTGCCGGCAGTACTGATACGCTGCAACAAAGGCCTCAAACCACTGCCCACCCACAGCAAGTAACTCCTCCGGAGAGCGATGCGGATGGGTCATCATCAGCTTGACGCGGCAGAAGTCATGAAACTGGGTTGAGGCTTCCACAGGCCTGTACCGAGGAAAGTAGGACAGAACCCTCTTCTTCGCATTCGCACCGAGTCTCCTCCACGTCTTGAGATTGTACGACTGCAAATACTCGAGATAAGTAACACTCTCATGCTGGTCATTTCTCTGCAGATATTTCCGGTAGCTGCCGACAGCCTCACTCACATCATCATCGACGCGGTACGACCGCACGTGCTGCTCCAACGGGCGGCAGTCGACGTACACAACCATCCGAGTCCCTTCCTGCAGAGGGATGTTGAGCAGCAGGTGGGAAATCTCCTGCGCTGAATAATCCCTCTCGGCAATCAGCTTATTCATAAGACGAGAGGAGAAGGACAGCAGGGGTTGCAGGTGTGCGGTGTGCGGCAAAATCTGGTCTGCAAGCTTACAGTACGGCTCAGTCTTCTCCGATTTGCTGCAATACTTGGCAGCGTATGTAATGACTGCTTGTAAGCTGGTGCATGGAGATATGTCAATGTTGGCCAGCCATCCCAGAATGATGGCAGGATTGAAGTGGTTCATGAGGTTGTCGTTGCGAGCCGCCTCGAAGATGTAGTACGACTTGCCTTCCTTCCTGATGACCGCGGCCAGCTCCCGCAAGGCACGGGGAAAGTCAAATCGACACTCCCTTTCGGGATTCGCCACGTTGGCCGCCTCAATATCGGCAGCAGCTCCTTCCATGTCCCTCGCCAGGTCACCGCTTCCCTTTCTGACACGCAAGCAATACGTTGTGTTGCATCTGTGGCGCTGGCAGCGGTTGACAATTTGCGAGAGCCGCAGGAATGTCATCTCTATGCTCAGTGGATCTACGCTCAGGGGATTACCCTCCCCCTACGAACACAGATAAGAGTAACGGCCAGTGTGGAGGGTGCATCTTGAGTTCCGTTTTACTTGGTGAAATTCGATGGGCCGTCGAAAACATGTTGTTTTGGAACATTCACACCCAACCACGGCACTGTAGGCAATAAAAATTACATGAATCAAAAACCAAGAGTGCATTCAATCAATTGATTTATACTGATTTATTCTAAATAGAGAAATTAAAAAGTTCTTTGAGTTCAAAGCCATGATTTTCGCTCCAACGACGTCCAAATCGAGAAGCAGGCCCGTGCACGAAATCTGCTTACCAAATCCGAGCAACCATCCCAACCCGAACCCGTACAGCCAGGCTTGACAGTGCAAGCCAATTAAAAATAGCCTTGTCGTCGACAGTGGGGCAGACGAAAAGCCCCAGCCAATGTGACAGAGTCTTGTCGTCGACAGTGGGGCAACAATCGCGCCCAGCAGACCAGGGTGTAGAAATTGTGCACTCCAAGAACCACAGAAATCGATTGAAGTTCAGGGTAGGCAGCTTCTTCAACAAAAGTGAAGTCGGTCTTAAGTCATAAGCCACGAGACGAAGGGAGCTTGCGATGGAACGCTTATGCAGCTGGACTAATCGGTCACAGTAGTAAGTCAAACACAATGCTGCCAAAAAAAAAAAAAGGAAAAAAGAAGCCGTCGTAGTTGCGTCAGGAATGGATGCCGACTACACCATAATTGTTTGCACCTAGTTACACTAACGAACACTCACCACCACTTGGCACCTCATTCGGTCGGCCGTATTAATACAACCGCCTGCAATTATCAATTATGGGAACCAAAACCTTGCCACAAATTGGATCGAATACGTCGTTATGTGTTGATATTACAGCCACAATTACTGTCCTTCTGCTCAAATCGTGCTGTCTCTGCGTCCCGACTTCAACTGAACGGGTTTTCTCGCCTTCAGTCTAGATCAGTCTACCAGGCAATAACAGGAAATAACAGGCAATAGATGGCAAGCTAGTATTGGGCCGCAGAAGGGATAAAATAAATAGTATTTTGTCAAATGTCTGATGGGCTCTGCAGGGGAGAAGGGATGACCGGATTCAGACATCCCCTCTATTAGGGCGATAGGATTCTCTCGTATATTTATTACCGCCATATGGGCCTCAGAATACGTGGCAAACCACACAAGAAATTCTCAAATTCTCCTCTCATTACGACCGCTCTCATTACGACCGAAACAAATCAAGACCATTGCGAAATGGCTGTTGAATCTACCGAAAATGGGCGACCGCTCAACTCACAGCCATTTGTGCCCCGCTCCAAATCACTAGCCACGATCAAGGCCAAGCAACATGATGTATATCTCCGTGGAGTTCTAGGGGGCCGAACAATACAAGAAGTCTCCGATTTACCAATGGAAAAGCGCACAGAACTTCTGCGCAGTGTGCTGGTACAAGAAAACCAACCCATTGTAATTAACGCGATGGCGTGCTTGTCGCAGCTTGCGTCCCATGTCACACCCGCCAAGATACTGGCGCCAAAGGAGCTGCCAGGCTTTGATACATCTTTGAGCAGACTTCTAAAGGAGGCACAGGAGATATATTATGGTGAGAACCATTTTGTTGTCGATTTGTGTTGGTTGCACGACTTCGTGTTTGACCGCACTGGTGGTTGCGGTGTATCTCGTGGATCAGTAGCCGAATGGGTGAAGCAGCTGACCGTCGTAATCGACATCACCCATGATAAGGACGAAGAGCAGAGAGACTTGGTCCTTGAGCAGTTGCGGTACCTCGAAAGGTTCAAGAAAGCGGAACGAGTCACTATTGAACTGCAGGGCGGTGGTATGCTGAACGGTAGCGACTTGGCCACCCACACGAAGATGAAAACGATTACGCCGGCCGTGCGTGAACTGGTTGACATGTTTCCAGTCCATCAGCTCTTAATTCACAAAGTTATTTGTAACGGATCTTTTCAGAACATCAGAAATTACTGGAATGATCCAACGGATGCGGACATTGCGGATGTGCGATTGGGCCGCGCAGACTTTGCCGCAGTAATGCGAGTACAGACAAAATCCTGGACGCATGGAAAGTGAAAGAGGGGGAGGAATTAAAGAGTAACTTGTACGGTATGAAATGAAGATAAAGCCTCTCAAAATTCTACTGTACGACGATGCGGGATATGGCGGTTGTCCTACGTAATGCAGTTCTTGTTCAAGCAGAGTCCTTTGACGACTGTCAGGTACATCGCATTGAGCGCTTCGCTACATGTGGTGATACGTATGCCAGTCCTTTCACCTCGCGGACTCTGGAAGACGATGATGGTCGCCATTACGGTCATAATAACCGGGGAATTTGCCCCACCACCGTCGCTCCAAATCATGCATCCTTACCCTAAACTAATACTTAGTCCACGGCGATGGGCATCAAAAAGAAGACCTCAGCTTGCCAGATATTGCTAAAGTGGTATTTTTAGTGTGCAAATTTCCCGTATCACATTTTTCCAGTGATTACGTCTTGTAATAACTAGGCTGGCTCTTTGAAGTATCACACACAATTTCGGTTCGGTAGCCAATCACCAGTTGAACTGGACGCCAAGCCTTGTCCGGAACCAATAGAGGAGCGGTCGAAACGTTTACCGGTAAAGGCTTGACTGGCATCATCTCTGATACCTTCGTTCCTGTCTCAGATGGTAATTTATGGAAATAGAAATATTCGATAGTTTGCTGTCGAAGAAAGTGGCGGATTGGGCATTAATATAGGGTGTTATCGCGGCTAAGATGTGCTCGCTGCACTTGTACGGCTTTCTTCAGTTGCGTTTGCGAAGCTCAGAGGAACCATGGCTCCCCGTCCCGTTTCCATTGAAGAAACAAGGCGACGTAAACGCGAGTGGGTAAAAGCTAAGAGGAAGCGGCAGATCCAACAAGACCAAGCCCAGAGTCCAGAATATTGTGCCCAGGAACAGCAATCCGATGGCGGAAACATCTCTGGCCAAGCTTCGCAACAGCTTCCACGGAATGCCCCTTGCGCTGCTTCGGTGGCCATCGGATCAAGGAGTCAGAACCATGAGACAATTCGGTCACTTCCGCAACAGTCACGAGGAAACGGCGACTCAAATATTGCTGAGAGGCCGTATACACCAATTGACCGCACTCGAGCAGGAGATAGAACCCACGCCGAAGCCAGTCCAATTTTTCAAGTAGCCAGGAGTAAAAGCCAATATCGAACGCCAAGCTTCAAGCTCGCATTGTTTCCGATGGCTGAACGACCAACAAATAAAGAGGGACTGGAAACTGGAAACGCTACGTCCGTCCGAGATTCTTCTTCACGCAGCCCGTCCCGTGGTCGTGGGGAGTTATATCACAGTCCCAGTTCCCGACGGAGCTCGGTATTGGCGAGCAACTTGTCAGACAGTGCTGGGCGACGCCAGCGCTCTGAGTGCGGAACAGGAAAAGCGACAGCGGCTGACTACGTTAAACAAGCTCGAGAATCCCCTATCCCTGAAATTGCTGGCTTGAATCTACATGATGGACCTAGCACTGCGGCTCTGGCTGTGGATGAAACACTGCAGCAAGATGTATCTGATGCCCCATCGGGATCGGTCTATACACCATCCTCTCCTGAATCTGTTGTTGATACAAGCATTGGCGACAACCATTACGGCTTCCGCCCGAGTCCCACGCCGGGAACACCCACGAATACGGCCAGCGGCTTCGCACCAGAAGTCTCGGGAAACGAGCCCGGTGTTACTTATCTGTCACTGCAGAGCTCGCCGGCTACGGAAGATGAGGACAGCGCTTTTTTGCGTTGGGCTGGCTATAGGGCGGCACCAACGACGAGCCAGCCATCGAATGCGGCTGCCGATCCTGTCGTCATCCGCTACATGCAAGCCGCCCACAGGCAAGAAACCAGAGGCGGACCCGACTTTTTGGATCTCCAGGCGAAGGTATACGATGAAATATTCCAAAAAGTCTTTGGTCTACAATGTGACTGTGAGTTCCGTCTCGTAACCTCATCCTCATGTAGCCCTCCATACCTCTGTATCGTACTTACAAAAGCACGTAGGTTCGGAGCCTAGAGAGCTCGGAGAGCCTCAAGGAGCCCATACTCTGAACGAGAGGACCCAATACCTTCAGCAATCTCTCCCGTCTCTGGCGGATGTTTTTTCTCCCACTGGCTCGTATGATCCGCGCGCATACTTCCGACGCTGGTGTGAGTTCTTATCGCATCAGCCAACTGAACCGCTTTCGTTTCGGAAGACGCAGAGCACTATTGGTCAGCCGTCAGTTACGATCGCGAAGAAGAATGACATTGACAGTTGCTGGGTGGCCCCCAAGACGCTTGAAGCGATCCAGGCTCCCAATGACTTCCGTCTTACGTTTCTTCCACGGTTCAGCCTCAATCTGTCGACTGACCAGGTAGTTCAACCACATGGTTTAGACCTGGCGAGGACACGCCATATTCCTCTGGGTACGTTTCAGGCTGGCAGTGTCCGCTTTCAAGTGTTTGTCTTCTTCCCCAAATCAGCCGATAACCCACGCTCAATAACGTCCGCCTCATCTAATGCACTGTCACTGGAGCGCCAGAAGGATTTCTACGACCAGATCGTCATTCCCGCGGCATATGAGAGCATCGAAGATCCCGAGCGCCAAGAAATCCCACGATCTTTTTCCATTGTGTATGCAAAATCACATACTTTCCAAGAGAAACCCAGCATCAGTCGATGGAGTGCAGACGATGACAGCCGCGCGCATCAGCTCTCGTTCACCATTCCGGCTCGTAGCTTGGGTCGATTCTGGGCTTCCGTTGTAGAAAGATCAGACAGCGTGAAAGTCAAGACCCAAAGAGGAGTTGATGTAGCCTATTTTGAACGTCCGCGCCTTCTATTTCAAGCCCATGACCTGAAGAACACCTTTGCAAGCCCAAGCCTCAATGAGACCCTTGGCCTCTTCCGAGACACTGTCATGGCGGCGCTCAATCCCGAATATTTGGACATGCGTTCTTGCTGGATTGACATTGGTGCCCGGTACTACGTCACAGGTTTGCGCGGCAGACCGCTGGCAGAAACTGAAGCCTACACGCTTGAATGGAAGAGTCAATGCAACCGTTCCCTCCATGAGCGACTTGAGAAAATAGCGCCCGAATCCAACCTCATGGCAGCCTACTACCGATCCTTTGCTCTCCGCGATGTTGGTAATCTGGTGTCAAAGACAAAACGAACAAGCGCCCCAAACATTGGCCATCCAGACTCTCGGAAACTTGGTGTCTGCCGCTTCAAAGCTTATGATTGTGGGAAAGACCTCTTCAAGGACGTGGGCAATAAGTATTGCCTGTTCAGCTCACCCTCCCTACCTCAGCTCGCCCTTGATCAAAACATGATTCAAGACCTTGATTCGATGACGAAGTCCCGCGCCAACATGTACACATCCCAGCACAGTCGAGAATCCATATTTCGTGCATGGGAAGCGAACAAGCGACACATCAAAGCTATCTCGGACCCACATGCCTTGACGAACTACGGAATTCGGAAAGAGGCGACGTTCCGACTGGACACGATCTTGACGATGTGGAACGACGGATACTTTGATCCAGAGCGGAGCCCCCATGCTGGGCCTATTTGTCTGACAGTTCCCCTGGACCCGGGCCCGGATGAACACTACCCTTTCTGGATTGTTCCAACCCGAGACATGAATGCACTGATCTTCACCCAGGCGGCCCGTCTTATTGTCCCACTGGATCATCTCTTCCAGGAGGCATCGTTGCCCAGCACGGATCAGTCAAGCAGCCCTGTGAGCCATGCCGACCGTTCGATACGACGAATATTTGCTTTCTACACAGCCCAATTACTATGCCGGCTTCTTGAACATGCTTTTAGCAGCGAGCGAGAGTTCAATTACGACAACTGGATTTGGTGCTCTGACTGGAGAGTCCCACAAGGGCTAAGCGTAGCCAAAGTACGGACCGGGCTGGGCCTGCGAGAACCGATAGATAAGTCCGGGATGTTGTGGATTCCTCCGGCCATCATGGACTGGCGACGGGGACATCTTGCGCTGGCGACGTTGGTGGAGCTGCATATTCCGCGTAGTCCACTACAGATTCCACTCGCGTCGCAGGCGAACATTCAAGCATTGACGACTACTCAATTAACCGTTGAATTCTTGCTGCAAGAGTGGATTCATGACGCACGACAAGCCTTTGACGCCGGGCAACGCGAGGAGGGACAAGCTTTGGCAGCCCGTGTTATTAAACTCGCCGCTGAAGAAATTGCCCGCTCATACAACCAGCACCTGCTATGCAAGATCCGCTCCTACTGGGAGCGAGTGCGAGTTGATTTGGGGCGCAATATCCTGCCAAGTCTCTCCCGATTGCTGGAAGCTGAGGAAGACGTTGCAGCAGACAGAAGCCGCATTGTAACTGCCCAAACGGTTCGGGACATCTATATGCAGGCTTGGGATGCATATTCCTTAATAGTAAATTCCGATGAGCTTGAGACCTCCACCATGCCCAGCGAGCTCCCTTGTTGGATGACGACGAGGAAATATTTGCCACCAAAAGACAGTTGGTCGGGATTTGTGTTTTCCAACCTCTTCAGCCGTCCAGACCCGCCAAAGTGGGATAGAATCACATTTCTCCGGATTTACCGCACTTTCAAGGCCTTCTGGGAGCCCATCAGTGCATATATGGGATCATTTGACGGGAAATTTAAGCGAATCATCGGCAGATGCATCATGGTGACCTTCAACAGCGATCAAGGCAAGGAAGTTGGCACCAATCGTACCCGGGGCACTTGGTATGATGGTCAACCAAGTTTTTTTCAGATGCAATATTGGGCCCCTTACTTCTCGCCTCCAGAAAGCAACCGAAAATTACGTGTGGCTAGTATTCCCGGTCAAGTGGATGTGTCACACGATGCGGCACCCACAATACCAAGCGCGCAAGAGTTTCACAATCTTCAGAGCTGGTTGGACCTGCATCGCAAGAAAATTATGGCTCGAGATGACGAGCTGTGTGCTGGTGACTTGGAGCTGCTCAACAGGCGATACCGGGAGATACTGCGGCGCTTGGTCCAGTTATCTGGCCCGGCTTGGATATATGGCCCAAAGAGGCTGTACCACGTTGTGCCATGGAAGCTTGGCTCGAATGACTCGTTCCGCGTTCCTGGCCCGCGCAAACATGTGTCCGAGAGATTGCTTAGCCAGCCTACGGTGCTGCTTCCCACTAGGGACAATGTAATGTCGTTAATTGACGCCATGAAATCCTTGCCGGACTTGGACGAAAAGTCTGTATTGCAATTTAAATGGGCCATGACACGACTACATAACGACGGGAAGCAGTACAGCATCCGTAGTCACCTTGAGAGCAAGAAAGTTGCGTCAGCTGAGTTGAGTGATCAATCTCCATCGCTTCTGCAGCAATTTTTGGCCCAGACTGAGCCACCGGAGCGATTCGTGACTGCCAGCCGTGGAGTCGAGCTGGAACCAGAGGCGGGCGACATTGACATCGATACCGATATCGATATCGACATCGACATGGACGAGGATTGCGCAGACGCAGATGTCGACGGTGCAGATTCATCAGATGACCTCGCCAGCCTGGCGTTCATGTCAGGTTGAGTCCTTAATAACCCTCAGAGTCGGGTTCGCCAAGTGGGTTTCGTCTGAGCTTGAGTTGTGGCATTATCCACCATAAGGGAGTGGTCAACTTGTTGCTCTGCCATTTGGTCCGGCCAACTTATCGTTCAGCTTTTTTGTCGTTTTAAACGGGCTCTGTTTGCATACGGAGCACGTAGTGCGAGAAATAAGTTGGGGAGTCAATCCGATGAATGCGCGTGGTACGTGTAGATAACAAAACAGGCATAGAAATGCAACCATGTCTAGGATTAGTCTCGCGGCAAGTTGCTAGCTGGCTAAACATCACCTTACTCTGACACAAACATGGCACGAAACATGGCTCGTTCAAGAAGATTGAGCTGCTAGTTTAGGAGATGAATCAATATTTAGAAAATGAAAGCGCACTAATAAGACAACGTATTCAGGATACTACCGTACATGATAGAAATCAACACACTCTTAGAACCTCGAGACATGAAGGAATTCATTTCGAGCTTGTTCCGCCCGGTGTACTGTTTGAAACAAAAACGCCTGAATCCCGTCTCTTCCTGGGCCTCAGAGATACCCTTTGAGATGCCTGGGAAGTTTCATCCTCCGCACCCTTTATCTGCGCCTGCGTCAAGACGTATCCATAATACACTAACTCCAACGGTGTAGAATCCGTCTCATCATCGAATGCCTGAGGATCAGTGGCAAGGAATGACGGCCATACCACTCTGGCTACATCACTACTATTCAGTGCGCTCAGCTTGGGGCTCGCCGTAGATAAATCTGGCTGGCGGCCTTGCACTTTTTTCTGCGGGGGGGTCTGCTTTGAATTGCCAACTTTAGAGACAATGGTTGGGTTCGACCGCAATATCGGAAAAGGAAGGGCTTTCCACTCTTCGGGATGCTGAAAGTGGAAGTCTGGCCGAACTCTAGACTCCAAGAGCTGGACTTGCGCCCAGGCTGTAGATGCCCGATCACAGATGTGCTTTAGCTCTGATCTGAATTCCAGCTTGTTTTGAATCCAGGGGTCTACCACGACTAGTACCTCTTGGACGGCTAACTCGACGCAACTTTCCCGGTTCTGCTGCTGTTTTTCTGGCGCTGCTTTTAGCAATACCGCACGGATAAACGTCTCTTGGGACGGGTTCTGCGCAGCGGTAAGGTGCAACACTTCGTCGAGCTGGTGGCTTTGAGTGTTATATGTCGGCCGGAATACGTTGTTAACGAGGGCCTTTCCATAAACCATAAGGCCTGCCACAACTCTCATTCTCTTGGCGTCCTCCGTATTGGAAGCGGGCAGAGGAATTGGAGGGGCGTTTAAAGCAAAAGTTTGAGAGTTGCTTCGTGCAAGAACGTCGGCATCAAGATCATGGCCCAATTTCCGCTGGAAAAAGTCTAAGGCGGCGTCGAACATACCAGCAAGGGTCTCGCAACTATCAGAAGTAATTGTTAGTATTACATCTGAGAGGGGAGAAGGGATGGCACTTGCATTTGGGCCCTCTTGTCATCCAGGTCATCCAGTTGGACTAGAAAAGCCCTGAACATTGTGAGAGAACTCGTCGCATCGGATAACTCATTGGTTCTGGTCTCGAGCTGCTTGAGCGTTTCATTTACTTCTCTTTGCAGTTTGGCCTTGTCCCTTCTCTCTTGGTCCAGGATGTCGTTGCGCTCTTGACTGATGGCGTCAAGACGATTTAACTCTGTCTCGTCTGCCTTAGTTTTCTTGACTAGCCGTAGGATATGTGCCTCTTGCTCTTCAGCCTGTTCACGCAGCTTCTCCGTAGTGTCGCGTTCGGCGCTTAACATTTGATCAACTGCTCGGCGGTTTAGGAGCTCTTGATTTCGTTCGTCTTCCTTTTCCTTAAGCTGAGCCACCAGCCCTTCCTTCTCCACTTCCCATTCTCCCTTGAGCCTTATGAAATCCTCCAAGTTCTTCTCATTCCTAATGCCGAGATTAACAACGTCCTGCCTCAGTTCTCCATTGTCTTTGTCAAGTCTCTTCAGTTTCTGGAAATCTTCGCTAGAGGCATACTTGCCCGTAATGGCAAACAGCTCCTGTATGCTTTTTTCGTCATATTCCGTTGACGAAGATGAAGAGTTGGTCGTCTGTTTTGACTTGTTCGCCATTGATTAGCAACTGGACGCTAGAGCTGTGGGCTGTAATAACACAACTGAGTCCGAGGCAAGCGGAAGTTTTGTTGGGCAGCAGTGCAGAATGAAGGAAGAACCTAACATGACTTTAAGTACTTTTGCAGTGTGCAGTTGCAGGTCACGACTATGGCCGGCTGAATTGCATTTCGGTGTATGTTGATGGACCTGTTGGCTGGTTGGTTGGTTGGTTGGCTGCAAGTACATGCAAGTGTAGATCACGAGGGGACGTTTTGGGCGACTTCTGCATTCGGGATTACCGCAAAGAGTAGTAACAAGAAAAGCTTCCCTGTGGTATTTCGACACGTATTGCGTGCTAGCCTCATCGAAGGGCTCAAGAAGCAATTCAGATGGGCGACGCGGCTACTCGTAATGACGGCAGCGAGTACGATGTCCACAGCCATCCGGGAGCTAAAGAAAGGAAGCCGCGGAGATAACAAGCTACTCTCCATCACTGCTGCGGCGCAAAACCGAGGCCCCCGAAGGCGCGCATACTAGCAGATGAAATGGATGATGCAGCAGACACAGAGAGTGGGTTGTTCGTGAGCAATCAGCGTGACTCCGATCCCGAACCGGTGGCTGAGACTGACGGTGAGGAGAGTGAGGAGCTGTTAGGCGAGCTCACTGATGGTGTATGGTGATTGTAGCGTATTCGTCGTACTGTAAGGCATGAACCAAGTTTATTATTTATGTATTTGTGTCAATGTTCGGGTAGCATATGTGACTCTCTCGGCGTAAAGACCAATATCCAGCCTTTTTGTTGACAGGCATTGACAGCTTGCTGCTTCGACTATTGGACCACGACGTTCTCAAGTAGGCGTCGTTCGAATTGTTCTGAGTAAAACAAACGCCAAAGGGAATCTTCGTGGCTGTAATGACGTTGATAATCTTATTGGAGGCGATTAACAAGGGCACTAAGGTTATAGTTTGGGGCTCGCGGGGAATATTCGTGTTGATGTATTAACAGCTTATCGACTACCAGCTTGCAACAAAGAGCCTTAGGTTTCTGTGAGAGGCAAAGAGACGCTATCGAGTTCCTCTTCGTCAACCTCTATTTCCTCAAGTAGGTTCGCACCCCTCTCCTCACTACGCCGAATATTTAAATTAAATCAAACAAATAAAGAAATAAAAGCAGAGCCTATTCGAGGACATGGATAATATGGAAGCAGATCCTGGGCTGTTTGTTGGGGAAGACCGCCAGTCTGAGCCGGAGGCAGAACCTGAGTTCTGAAGTCAAGTCAGAAATTGACAGCCTAGAGCTATGAGATGAACTATCGTCAAGGGAAGGTAAGATTGAAGAGGCATGTGGACGGGCCATTTCAGTCGCTGTCAAGAAATCTTGCTTAGCTACTTGGGCAAGTCGTCGTTGAATAGAGCAGGTGCTTGCCAATAGCAGTACATTAACACACACTCAATCGAATGCCAAGACGTCATTGCGGCAGCAACAACGGATGAGCGAAAAGGGATCGAGGTGATATGTAAAACTACGGCTAAGCTTGGGTGGTATCGTCGCGTAAAACAAATAGCTCTCGCCTCCATCCAAATCGCTTCGTCATTCTTTGACCCATGGCTCGTAACATAATAGGGTCAATTTTGGGAACAGGATGAGGTTTATGAAAGACAATCCTGCCCGGCCCATCAAGTTTTTTAAACGATACAAATGACCCGCCGTTGTTCCTTGCGGTGAATCCCGCATCTACCATAGCGTGGACAAAGCTGTTCCACAAGACATCTTTCGCAGCGTCCTCTTTCTCAGGGAACATCAGGAGAAAGATATCCAACCACTGCTTCGCAACTTTGATGGTGTTAGCTTCGGCCACTGCGGTAGTTTCCGTTGGCACGTTTGTAGAGCTGTCGTGCGCCGCCGCAAAATTCTCGACAGAGTGTCTTGCGTCCCCCCTCGTTTTTGTCTTTTGTGGGCGCGGCGGCGCAATCATTGTGGCCGCGGGACGGCTTTCAGCCTTGTCAAACAGATTAGCCACAGGTTGTGGCGCGTCCTGTTCACGGATAACTGCGAGAATTGCATTGTCCTCTCGCTGTTTGTCTTGCAGATATTGTTCACTTAGGTTGGCGGAAACCACCTCAAGGTGGCTGTCGATCTCTGGCGGGTTGAAATCCGAGCCTTGAAAGTCTTCCTGTATCGATTTTCTTATTGATTCCCAAAACTTCTCCAGAGTAGCGCGGAGCTGCCGAGACTGCGCAAGCCAGGCAGAATTTTTTGGACCTACGGGTGCATTCGCAAGGTAGAAGTTCTGTACAAGTGACATCCCGACGCCTTGGGGCACGACGCCGAGACCTTCCACGTCACCTCTGAATCGAGGTCGTCGTCTCCATGCGGGTCTGTCTTCTGTCCTTTTGACCTCCTCGACCGTTCTTGGAACATTTTGGGGTCTATGGAAGCGGACAGCCATGAGCATTTCATGGCAGGTTGCCAGGTCTGAGAGCACCTGGTAGATAACCTCATCCAGTCTGGCTTTCTCCGACGGGTTTTTGGACATGTGCTCCTGCAGCATTGCGAAAAGCATAGAATGATCAAATGTCCTCTGGTCGTCAGGCTTTGCGAGCAACTGAACCAGACACCAATCAAGGGGGTCGTTGGTGAGAGACTCCTGTGTGTTGGCAGGCTTCTTCCGGCGGAGAAAACCGATTACTTTGGGTCGTCCTACAGGAGGCTCAAGGCTCCAGTGCTCTTGAAGTCCTGGAACGTATGGCAAGAGTTGCTCTAGGCACTTAGCTCTGTAAATAACCTGATTGACAAGGAGGAGCTCCAGGGCACCGAGAGCTCGGTCGTAGTCGGTAGGCAAAGGGGCGCCTGGATATACGCTGTCGCGAAATCTGTCTCGCAACGCGTCGACATGTCTGCACTCGATTTCGATCCAGCGCCACCAATGATGACTTCGCACCTCGTCGCGGATGCGTCGCACAAGCATCTGGCCTTTTTGGGAATCCGAAGCTTTCTTGAAGATTTCGGTTGCAAACATGATCTTCAGATGCCGCCGCATGTACGCGGCATCAGACTGCAGGCACCAGAGATGATCTCCCGTAGCGTCTAGTCGAGTCTTGGCGAGCGAGAGCAAGTATTTACTGTCAAATTCCGGCGGTGCGGAGAAGGCTTGATTTGTGTATGGGGACCAGAACTCCACCACTCCTGTCTCTTTGAATGCAGCGTTGCCGACAAGATCCCGCCACTTATCGATCCGAGGTGGTTGTGAACTGTCGACCCCGTCGAGGATCTTCGTCACGATGTTGCTAAGAACTTCCATGAGGTATGCCTGCGCTTCGAGAACCAAGGATGCCCGGGGGAAGCCAATGATGTCAGCTCGATGAGCTGCCTTTTCCTCCCAGTCTACCAGCGCTCCGTATCTTTGTCCATGCATGACGACACATTTTGCTGAGAAGTCCACGTCCAAGAACCCAGCCGCCCAACTGAGAGTGAGTTGTCCACTATCGAATGCTGCCCATTGCTGGGGTGAATAAGCTGTCCTGTAGTGCAGCAAAGCAAAGAGAACTGCAGGATTCGTCTTCAAGACCTCCACGTTAAGCCAAGGCAAAAGGAGCTGACGTCTCCGCCTTTGCGACCTCTCATGCACGTAAAGCCTCTCGCGTAGGTAGGTGTACCGCGGAACAAGCCATTGCCTCTCTTCGAGGTCTGGAGCCGCCTCCTTCAGTAACGCTTCTCGCTTTGCTTGGCTTCGCTTTGTCCATCGGCTCATTAATACATCAGCGAAGACATTAAGCTGTTCGGTTAATGCTCTTCTGCCATCCCGAATCTTCTCCATGGCAGAGAGCACTCTGCGCTCCGCATCTTTATCGGAAAGCCTGCGGCGATACGACAGACCGGGTTTTTCTTGTTCCTTCACGGTGTAGAACCCGTTTTGGCAATCGACACACTCGCATGGCGGCTGGCCCGTGGATTGTTTAACGCTCTCGACGGTGGCAGCATACACAGGATCCGAGAACCCATCATCCTCCACGAGGGTGAAAGGATTCATTTTTGTTCGCGATTCGCCGGGCAAGGGGTTGAGAGAGGATTGAAGGGTTGATCAAAATTCCTTTTCGCTCCTGACACAAGGAGTCTTCTGGTCCCGCCTACTTGGGTTGCCTGCTGTTATGTTGTTCAAGTGTTGTTGGTCCTGTGTTGTGTGGTTGGAGGGTGGCATCACGCTACGGCATGAAACCTGAAAAAGAACAGTATTGGACCCGCCAGCGTGACTGAGAATCAATGCGATGACTGTAAGAGCATTCGATGAAGAAATATTTCTGTAGGCTGGCACTGTAGGCTGGTAGATTTCGTCACTTGCAGGGCTTGGTATAATATAATAATTACAGGTCACGTTCCGTGTGATGTGGCTGCATACTAATTTTAATGAGCTTTGGGGGTGGGATGTAGCGGGGGTCATCTCGACGCGCCGCGGCGGCTGAAGGACGCGACACGGCAGGGAATATTTAAATTGAACTGCCGCGTGCGCCGCCATGATGTCAACTGTATTTTGAAAATTTTCCACTGAAAAGGGGCCTGAGGATTATCTCGAGATGTTCTGTTCTCGTTTTTTCAGCTTTGTATAACCAGTGCCCCCCAAACCATCCCCTATTTATTTCAGAGAACACGGATGGCCCGATGGGTACCTCACTTATGACGAATGAGGAGTACAGAGTCGCACTCGCTGCTGCGACGTTACCAAACACGCCTACCGACCGAACCGACGAGCGACACGATGTGCCTGCGATCACTAAAGAAGATTGTGCCGGTTGCGAGAAGTGGCTTCGAGACATCGGATTTCTCTACCCAGGGAAAGACGACGAGACGTGGGAGAAAATCAAGAGCAACTGGATTGGATTCATAGCAGCGACATGTCGAATACCCCCGAGCAAAGTGGCGCCTCTGGCACCGAATCGAAAGATAGTGCGCTTTTCCTCTAGCGGTACCGTTACGAGCGAGAGTCAAGCGGAGAGAAATCGCAGATTCCGCCAGGATCTTCAGCAACGCATGAGAATACAGGCTTCGTTCTGGAACCATTTGGACGGGCTAGAAGGCCTGACTGAGCGGTGGCCACACAAGGTGTTCGTCATGATGAACAGCCAGGACAGAAGCCAGCCAGGAGCAGCTTTCGAGACATTGGCGGCGATTTGGGACCTTGGCAAGCGTCGTCGGTATCAAGCGATCTGGACGAGCCTTGTGGCCTTCCTTGTACACTCTAACGACGAAGATACACTAGGGGAAATGGGTCTGAAGCTGGACGACGACCAGATCGACGATATACTCGATGTTAAAGAACAGATTACATATGTAGACCTTCTTGGCCTTGAACCAGGGCCAGATGCGGTTTCTGGGGTCTGGGATGCGGTACAACGGCTATTAGTGAATGCAATGGAGGAAAAGGAATCGACCGCTCGGAACAACCCTTTGGTATGGTGGATGTGTATTTTGGTTCGTTCGGCGCTGTCCGGCGAGATGGACTTTATCAGCAGCGGAAAGTTTAACAGGAACCCAATTCCGATGGATGTAGACATGCGAGGACGGATGGAGGCGATCGTCCACTATAGCAAGGTATTGGCGCTAGATGCCGCTTTCCATTCATGGGATGTGCAGCAAGAATGGGTCCACGAAGTGCAGTGCGACCTTAATTCGGTGGATAACACTTGGATAGACGGCGAGAAAGGCGGTCGGCCGGCACCATCGATGGACAAGCGGACCTGCTCGAGCGAGGCATGGCAGTCAGTACTGGCGCACATCGAGTCGTGCATCCCAGACTACGTTGGGGCCAAGGAGGGAACGGCCATGCACAGGATTCGGAGGTTGGAGGACGACATGAACTCATCGCCTGGTGCTGGACATTAGACGAAGAAGAGGGGGAGGACACTGCACGAGGATCGCCTTGTAAAATTGATGGATAAAGGACATGTTTGTCTTTGTTTCGCAGCCTGATCGAGCGCCGTCGAGCACTGCCTCTTCAGAAGGATCGTAAAGGCTCATGGTCGAGGTCATATTGCTTAGCTAAAGAAAACTGATTGTACTCTTAGCCTCATCAATTGTGAAGAAACAGACCACTACCTACTCAGTCTAAAAGATATATTGCCATCAATTTGACGTTTCTCCTCCGTACTTCCCCAGTGTTTAGTCACCGCCTGCATGTGGCCCCCCCCCAAAGAGCCGGGACTCAGCCGTCCCAGTCATCCACTCCACCCACATCAACCACCTCCATCTCCATCTCCTACAACAAGTCTGATATCTGCCTCTCTTCTTCCTCTTCCTCCACCAAACCCCAACAGCTTCACACCACAAGTCAGGTATCGATCGTTCGCCGTACCACAAGCAACAGGACCGACTAGGTCTAGGTGTGGATCTGAACACATCCCCGAGATTAGATAGGGTCAAGGCTTTGCACTGCACAACGTGGGATGTGAGACTGGATGACGTATTCGAACTCGGATTTGACCCAATCTTCTCGATGTGGAAACCAAATACCAAGTCGGCCCGCTAGACTACGCAAGTTCTCGTACTGTGCCCTCTTATGAAACTTTCGAGCGTCAACTTCTGCGATCCAAACATCGCGCACTTTAAGGTCTGTCTTTCGACCTTCTGCGTCCGCAACAGCAATGGTTCTCTTGCTATACCCTGAAACAAGTCTCGGTCCTCTAGGCGCGTTCTTGCGATAAATGAAGTCACGGACGCTTGACTCTAGAATGCTCCGGGTTTTCTCTAGCCTTGGGTAGAAGGAAAGAGTTCGGCCTTTGCCTCTACTGAAGATCCCATACTTTTCGTTCCAGACTATTGGGGAGTTGGGTTCATCCATCACGATCACGACGTAAAGCTTGTTCGGTTTCTTTTTTGCGTCCCCACAGAAGCCGGGCTTGCTCCATCTGGACTTGTATCCGGACTTACCCATGGTGGATGTATTTGTGATGCAACTTGACGGAAGACAATTCGGTGGCTGTTTCGGGTGGTTGTAAAGAGCAAGTTCATGGTAGGGTGTCTGAATGCACTAAACGCGGTCTTATCGTCGCGTGGGTACTGAAGACTGACGCGTGATCAGTCGAGCGGCGCGAAGTCACATGACTATACACTCTCCTGTCGGCTTACTAGTGATAGAGGTTGGATTGGTAGGCGATTGGCAGTCTTCCTCTTGGGGTGGCATGATAGGGTTATCTGGAAAGGATCATTAGTTCAAATGCGGTATATGTTTGCACCAGGGCAAGTGTTAATGTCATAGCTGTAGGAAATGATTGAATATTTTCCGCTGAAATTGATGGTATTGGGGACTGTTTGTCTACGGGCATTCTGTAGCGCATGAAAAGCGATTTGTGGCACAATGGTGCAGCGTGGTTCACTCAGACATGGGTACAGGCCATGGGTAGGTTCAGCCGTTTGTGGCTAATTTTAGTTGCCAGGCGGAACCTGTCTAATCGGGTGCACAATTACGCCGGCTTCGACATCAATTATGTACAGCAACTGTCATCAGCTAGAGACGGCGACAATTATTACGGTTACTTGGCAAGTTTGCGGCCAATTGTTACGTTTTTAGCTATATGTTGTTGTTATTGTTGGTTACCGTACTGTACCGTACTGTACACACATTTGAACAAACAGCCTGACAATTTAGCGGCTTGGGCTTTTGACAATCGCGTTGTGATGATATGCCAATAATTAATTGGGTGGCTGGGTGGCTTGTGACACTAAAATTACAAGGCCCGTGCCGCGTCAAGCACGGGACAGGGGTGCTCTGAGAAGGAAAAAGAGCTCGTCCCCCAAATCCAACGTGGATCGGCTTTTCATCCTCCTTCACACACTCGATCAACAGCAACAGCCAGCAGCTGCACATGTCCTGCTTGCAACAAATTTCATTGCAGTATATTGCCTTGCCTCTTACTTCTTCCTCCCGCCCGCACCATACGCACACAATGCAGAGATAAGCAATGGCAGATCCGACGACCATGACGTCGTGGCGTGTCAAGTCTTAACACGCCGGACTGCTGGGACAATCTTGAACGACGTCGATGACTCTTGACACCCGATTTGGCACCCGATGTACGCCGCCGTGTTCCTCGATGTTCCTCGATTCGAGACGCAAACAATGACGAATCAATCGACCGACCGACCGACCGACTAACCAACGACATAAATAGAGGGAAATAGGACAGTCGTGGCGCCAGCTGAGGATACGGATCTAGGCTACCTCAGTGCAGTCGTAGCCTGCTTGGGGGTTGGGTCGGAGGCAGGTATCGCTTCTTTACTATAAGTCGCTGAACCTAGTCTCTGCCGTTGGGTTGGGTTGGAGTATTATGTTGATCTGTTTTCGGTCATGTCATCCTTCAACCCAAATCGGACCAACCCAACCGGGCTATGACGTGTTCTGAGGCTGTCCGTTTTGTGTCTGGAGCTTGGTTTATGGGGTCCGGTTGGTTTTGTCGATCAGAGCTGCCCAAAAAAGGACCCTCGCTGTGTTTTGTGGCCTAGGCGCTATTGACGGGTATATCAGACTGAATTCTTTTCAATTTTGTAAGAGAGTGGGGTAAAAGGGTCAGGGTTTTTCACTCCGAATTCTTCAGACAGATGTCTAAGGCAGAGTCAGGGTCAGGGTCAGAGTAAAGGTCAGAGTTAGGGTCAGAGTATCGTGGATTGGGGTCTGAGTGAGGGACAGAGTATCGAGTATATATTACGGTCTTAGTACGGACTGGATTACAGGTCAGTAACACGCCAAAGGACCAAAAGGTGCTAACGGTTAGTGAAAGAAAATAGGTTTATCATTTGAGTAAGTCTACGTAAACCGTCATTGAACCGCGTACCATCGATGAGCACACTAGCGAGTGATATCGCGCCGCTGCGTAAGGTAAGGTTTACAATCATATTATAAAAGCCAGTGGGAGACAGTCCGTAGAACCAGCGTAACCCAACGGCGGGCTAACAAAGATCTAATAGCATATATAAAAAAAGGCATATAAGGCAGCTACATAAAGCATATATAGAGTCCACGGCGCGCCCCAGTATTGACCGTGATGACAGCGCACTACTGGCGAGAGCGTTATTCTGCATACCCAAGAATTAACTGTGAAAGTTACGTAAAATTGGCAAGACTTTTTACTTTGATTGATTTGGTTGTCGGGGCAGGGTCAGAGTAAGGGCCAGAGTATCGAGTTTTAGGGCCAGGTCTGGGTCAGGGTCAGAGTACGGGGTCAGAGTACGGGGTCAGAGTAACACGCCAGAGAACGAAAAGGGGCTACCGAATGAGGCACCCCATAAGACAACATAAATAAATCGTTCTTTGCCCACGTATGATGATAGCTCACTATGATCATCTGCAGCACATAAACAAAAAGAACAAGAATGGACAAGCACATCCAGATCAACGGAGCTTACAATCTTGTGGTTTGTCTAGATTGCAAACGTGCATTAACGCCAGGCGATGGGGCAATCGGCCATCTACGAAATGTGCATCAAGTTTCGGGCGCTAATTTGAAAGAAATCGAAGACTACTTGGCTCTGGGACAGGCAAACAATCCAAAGACCATCGAACTTCCGCCCAATGGTGGGCCGAAGCAACCAGTGATTCCGGTCGTAGATGGGTTTAAGTGCAGAGGCTGCTCATTTATCACAACGTCGGAGAAATCAGCGAACATTCACTGGAGAACTGTGCCACATACGTTAGAGGGTCATCGCTATACCAAGGTTCGTGTTCAATCGTGGATGGGTGGGAAATATGCGCGCTACTGGACAGTGGGCAACGAAGGGTACGACCCAACCACCGACATCGACGCACGAGATGAAGCAGGCAACGAGAGAAGTGTGAGCGTACTCGAGCAGCTTCTGCGAAAGGGAGCAAAGCGAATACGTGATTCCAACGCGCAGTGGTACCGGGCCGGGCAGGCGCAACAAGGTGCGGACTACGATAATGAATTCGTCAAGGAGATGCGTTGGATCAAGTTCACCGAAGAAAAGGACCGAGCCGTCATTGCCGCCGCCACAAGATGGGTCAAGGCCAAGGCGATGGATGGGACCATACAAGAAGCATTGGAAGCAGACACTGGTTTGACGGCACAACTTACAATGCTATGCGACAGCATCAAGCGAGAAGTCAAGCGATGCGAGCCACGAATATATGCCGTTCCCAAACCCATTCTGCAACGACTACACGGAATTGAAGGGGGCAAAAGCAACCCGATACCGTTCAGAATGAACGAAGACACCGATACGCTGCAAAAATACAGCATTGTGTGCCAGCGATATCTCTGTTTATGCTGGCGAGCGTATAAGCTTGGACGGGAAGAAGCAGAAGCCAAACTCGGGATGCGGTTCACAGATGAGCAGTGGGGTTTGCTGTGCGACATGGACCGTGTGCTACAAGAGATGGATGGAAATAGATTAGATGGCGGCGAAAGTTCAGATGGTTATGACAGCGACACGGGCGGCTTTATACGAAGCAGCCAACCTGATATGAGACGGCCGGGGGGTCAGGCCGAGCTGGATGTGATCTTGTTCAAGTTTATTATTGCATCCATCAAGACGAAAGTTGGCGGCGCTATGTACACCAACGCATTGCTGTGCTTCTTTGCGGCGACAGCCATTAGAGAAGGCGGCAATGGATTTCTGCCCGCAGGTGTATTTACAGCGACGGTGGCGGCGATGCTGTGGATCTTGCGACTGTTTTTTCTGGAGGATTCATTCCAAGACATGCCGCTGAATGTAGAGGACATCTCAGTAGAAAAGATGGAGTGGTTCACGGAGCAGCACGCCGAGTGGCTGTCTGTCGACCGGTTCACGGTGGTCGGGACCATGATTAGCTGGATGGCGTATGGCAAGGGACATAGGAACAAGACTATGGCGACACCAAGCGTACGTTGGACAGACGACTATGAGACGCTCATCCATAACGGGGAAGATATACGGATCCATGAGTTTCAACGGGCGGCGTACCGGTTAAAGCTGCGTATTGATCATCTCATGGGGAGGTTGCTTGGAGATAGGTGGTCGACGATTGGACCCAACATCGACATGGAGGGCATCCGCGACGACATGACATATCTCGGTGCCGGGCAATCATTTGCCACGAACAAGGCCAACGAGTGGCTTCGGAGTGGGCCGGAGCTAGCTATCAAGGCTGCGCAGTCGATGCTCTTTGATCCAAGGACGAACTCGTGGAAGAAGAAGGGAGTGACGAAGTGGTTGAGAGATCTACGGCAGCTGAAAGAACTGCTTATGCCGGGATGCCATGTGTGGCCCGGGATGCCAGGTCGTGGACCAGAGGTGAGCACAATGAGGCACTGCGATGGACTACAGGTGATGCGGAACATTTTTCTATACAGCGGGTCGGTTATGATTGTAACAGATCGCGACAAGACCAAGTCGATCCGCGACATGGGCCGCAAGGTCGCACGGTTTCTGCCAGACGATATGGGCCGTGTACTCGTAGCATACATTGCGTGGCTGCTGCCGGCAGAAGAGTTTCTAGAGCAAGAATTGAAGCTCCCGGCAACGCCGCCGAGTATCAAGGAATTTATGTGGAGGCACGGTCCGTCAGGGAGGTGGAAGACGGAGAAGCTGAGCTCTCTGCTCGCACGCGAGATAGGAACCGGGCTTGGTGTGCGTATGGGCACGGCGAGATACCGAATGATTGTTATAGAGATGGGCCGGATCGTGGATGGGTTAGTCTTGGAGGAATGGGAAAAAAAGATTGAGGATGACAACCATGACGGGATCGAGTTGGATGAGCTCTCAGGCGAAATGCTGCACATTGGCGGAAGCTGGAACATTATATGGGATTTACAAAGCACACACGGAACAAGAACAGCTCGACAGAGCTACGCTGTGCACATTGGCATGCCAGGCCACCTGCACCCGATGCTAATCCGTCGATATCATGAGGTCAGCCGGTTATGGCATTTGTTTCTCGAAAAGGGTAACCCGCGAAAAACATGGGGGAACCGAGCACGGGGAGACGAGCACGAAAGCAACAAGAAAGCAGATACGGAGAATATCGAGGCGGCAACGCTTGCCGCGCTACAAGAGCTCGAAGGCAGCACCGCGACGTGGCGATCGGCGAAGCAGGAGGAGTGTATGCACGCAATCATGAGACTAGAAGGTGCACGGCATCTGGTTTGTGTACTGCCAACGGGAGCAGGGAAGAGCAATTTGTTCATGGTCCCAGCGATGATGCGGGGACAAGGGACAACCGTTGTCGTCGTGCCATTCTCTAGGCTTCTCGATGATATGGTCGGACGGATGAGGGAGAAGGGTGTCGACGTTGTTCACTTCCAACGCAGCCAGATCATCGCTCGCGAGGCGCTCCCATACGTGCCGCGACTGGTCATTGTCAGCGCCGATGTGGCCGTCGCCGAGGACGAGTTATTCATGGCTTACATGGACAAGTTAAAGGCCGTTGGCCGCTTGCAAAGAATCTTTATAGACGAGGCGCACGTAGCCATTACGGATTCATCGTACCGAGAGCAGCTAACGAAGCTCAAGTGGCTACATCGCTTTTCCAAGCCAATCATTATGCTTACGGCGACACTGATGAAGACGATGGAGCGCGATTTTCGAGAGATGCTGGTTCTACAGCCCGAGACACCCATTATCCGCGACCGAACGACGAAGAAGAATGCCAGGTATGAGTTTGTACAGGTAGGACGAAAGGAGGGCGCGGTGGAGAAAGCAACGGTGCAGTTTGTACGACGGACGCAGACATCGCTGATGAGCCAGGAGAAGTGCATTGTGTACTGCAAATCGATAGACGACTGCCGGGAAATTGCAGAGAAACTGGCGTGTGTCTGTCATCACAGTAAAATGAGCGATGCCCACTGCAAGGAGGTAGTGGCTCGATGGTCTTCCGGACAGGGCAGTGCCGTAATGGCAGCGACGACGGGACTGGGCACTGGTCTGGACTTTCTGGGTATTGTTGCGATCGTGTTTATGGGCATACCTTTCGGCTTGTACGACTATGTACAGCAGACTGGTCGAGGTGCGCGACGAGCTGGCGAGTTTGTGCTCTGCAAGGTGATCCACGACGGGGTAAAGCCGTTCGAGACGAGGGGAATCAGCAGCTTCGCGCTGAAGAGTCAACACGCCATGTGGACGGTGGCAACGGCGCCAGGCTGTGTGCGAGAGCAGATTGCCATGATCATGGACGGAGTGTATGGGGAGTGCTGCGTGGATGTTCCCGACGCCGTGCCGTGCTACCGATGTGAGCCAAGTTACGCGTTCTCGTCGAAGCGTACAGAATCAGAAACAGAAACAGGACCAGAAACGGCGGCAGTTAATACGCATGGGGAGGGTGACAACAACTTATTTGCCGAAATTAACGAGACAGAGATGGGCACGCACGCGCTGATTCAACGGATTGACGCCGAGGATACAAGAGCGCGAGGATTCCCGGCCAACGCCAGCATATTTCAGGAGGACTATCGACAGAGGGCCACGGACGAACTCATTGTCAGGCAATGGCTTATCGAGGTGGAGAGCAAGTGCGCCGCATGTTTTACAAAGAGGCTACTGGCAGATATTGCAGGACGCGAGACCGGGCAGACGGTTGGCAAAGAAGGGGCTACAGAGGAAGCGGAGGAGGATAAGCGGGAAGAAGATGACCATGAGGCGCTCGGAACATCATGCCCGGCGAGGGTGGAGGGAATGGAGTTATATCGGAAGATGAGGAAACAACTCCGGTTTGCTGGACTATCGTGTTGTTTTACGTGTAAATTGCCGTTGGACTGGTGCTTGGAGGCCAAAGAGGACAGGGGCACCCCAAACCGGTGTGTCTACGTAGACAAGGTTTTGCCAGCCATCGAAGTCGCGGCCAGCATGACGCGAGAAGCCCAGTGGATACGCGACAGTTTTCATATTGACCCAGCAGACAAACAAGCTTTTCAGCAATGGCTTGCTGGCAAGAGAGTTTTCATGGACAAGAAAGGGACCAACATGCACATGTTGTGGGCGATGGTTGTTCGCAAAACGTATGGGCACAGGATGAGGGCGGTTCCATCCGTGCACTAGTAGTTAGTATAGGACAAATTTTAAAAATCAATTTCCGCCGCGGGTGAGCGGGTCCCAACCCCCAAGCCAGGCTCAGAGAAAATAAATGTGCTTAAACGGAGCTGATTCTGCGAATGTAAACAACACACGACTACGCGTAATGTGTAGTTTACGAACCAAAAAGATATTACCTGCCAAAAGATGTCTCATACGTAGATTAAAACTTTTTTGGTAAGCCCGCTATCGCGCCCATTCGAGTAGAAGACAAAGGAAATGTGGCGTGGGCAAGGTAACGCGTTTAACTGTGTAGGGTGAGGCCATGTATTCTAATTCTGCCGCGTGGTGCAATATCGACCGACAATCAGGGGCTGGTTTACAAGGATTAAGATCAGTAAATAGGAGCAAAACACTATATAACACAGGAATATACATGCTTAGTTATGGGAGTTGGCTTTCCATCTGTAAGAGGACGCTGTGACAGATTCTATCCACATGGTCAAGATGGCAAGCATTACAAGCTCCATTTACCCGCTCATGCATGATGCGGCATATCCATTTCTGTTTTGTACACTCTGCAAATATGCTGTACTTGTTCCATCGATATGTGACCACTTAAAAGATCTACACAACGATTTGGTTTCGACCGAGCAGCGAAAGGTGGTTCGCGAGGCTGCGAGCCAGCTACGTGGTATGTATCAGAGAAGAGAGGACATGAAAGACTACAAGTTCCCCAGTCCAGGCGACTGTCCCATTCCGCATCTACGTGATGCGGTCACGGATGGACTTCGGTGCAACGAATGTGGGTGGATAACGAGAAGCAAACCACGGATGCGAGCGCATTGCGGCAAGACGCATGCTGGCGGCAGCAATTTGCGATGGAGGGCCAACGTACATTGTCAGCGGCTCTTTGCGAAGGGCCCAAACAGCGTCTGGTTTGAAGT